>NW_027466909.1:3297500-3299519 GCF_046128005.1 Genypterus blacodes | reverse complement strand
CACACACACACACACACACACACAGGCACGCACGCACATACACACACACACACACACACATAAACACACACACTTATTTTATCTGGATTCATGCACTTTGTTTCTCCTGCAAACCGACACATAAATTTTGTCCTGCGTAAGTAAACATTAAGATCTAGAAGCAGTTGGTTCCCACTTCCCACTTGTCCACACACACAGACACAGATACAGTTACCAATCCATCTATCGCCTGGTGCACACACACACGCATACACACACACACACACTCTATAGATGCCAGCTTCATTTTTATGTCACACCTTTTATCCCAAGACAACTTTATTATCCCATTCTGTGGCCCGGCACATCTCCATCTTCTTAAGTAATTAGATATTTTATTACACAGCTCGCATATTCTCCCGTGCGCTCCAGGGGGGGGTGGAGATCACACGCACACACGTACCTGCATATAGCCTGAGTGTGTGTGTGTGTGTTGTGTGTGTGTGTGTGTGTGTGTGTGTGTGTGTGTGTGTGTGTGTGTGTGTGTGTGAAACTAGAAGCGCACGTGGGCGTGAATTAATTGCAGTTATGGGCTCTTCCTCTTGCTCTGCACAGTTGACAAGTTAATTCATAAATCATCACCATCTCCTGATTTCAATTCTTCTCTGGGTATGTGAGTGTGTGTGTGTGTGTGCCTGTGTGTGCCTGTGTGTGTGAGTGTGTGTTCGTAGGTCAGATGCTTAGTATAGGTCCATTTTTATTGCACTTCAGCTCAAATTCACTGATTGTACGAAGGCAAACGTTGCAGAATGAATGCAGAGACTGAAGGCACTTAAGGAGGATTTATAACGATGTCGGTGCTTCAGGCAGCCACGGAGCCGACGTGTGGAGGCGACGTGCACCTCCGCAAAAATGTAACCACGCTCTGCATGAAGACACGCTACCACGAGACACCAGAAGAAGAAATAGAAGAAGAAGAAGTGTGATTTGTCTATTAACTATTGTTTTGGACGCGATCAATGAGTTCAAACCTATAAATCAATTCCTACAACAGAAGCATTTAAGATGAAACCAGCAGAACATCTAGAGTCTTTACTGCAACACTGTCCCTTATTGGTTGATCTTCATTGATTGATTGATTTATCTATATATTATATGTTACCACATTATCCTCATTTCTAACAAACACATGCACACACACTTTATTGCTCCTCACAGATGCTGCTACATGCGCTCACTTGTCACTCTGCAGCATTGTTCTCACTGTTTTGCCTAAAGCAATTTAGACAAATCACACACACAAGCACACACACAAGCACACACAAGCACACACACGCAAATCTGCAAATGACCGTGGTTCTCTCTGCTTCCCCTCTGCCTCCCTGTTAGAAGAGTGTTTTGCTTATGGTGTGTGTGCTGGGGAAAATGTGTGGTACATTATACACACCACACACACGCGTTGTGACATACATGGTACACACACACACACCCACACACATACATATGCGGGCACATTTGGCAGGTAAAGTCAGAAATTAGGTCACCGGAGTGTCACAGGTCTGAGCGCTGTTAGGTTGGTAATAGGTGAGAGTGCTAAGTTTTGAGTCAGCAGTGTGTGTTTGTGTGTGTGTGTGTGTATGTGTGTGTGTGTGTTTATTTGGCAGCAAACAGTGGAACCATCTCCAAGAGCAGGCGCAGGTATGTACAGACACACCCGCTGACACAGTGCGAGCATGATGCCTGATCCCACAGCAAATGACAGGAGGTGGATTCACTTAATCAGATGTAGGCACACACACACACACACACACACACACACCACCAAACACACACACACACACACAGCCACAAATCTCTAACTTAACTGCCAGGCAAACACACGCACTGAGTTTTTCAAGTTATATGTCTGAGTGTGTGTGTGTGTGTGTGTGTGTCTATGACAACCAGGTGCCTTTCAGAATTAGAGAGGAAATGTCAGCCATTGAAAAACATACATGAACCTGACACTGCCAAAAGAGAGAGAGAGAGAGAGAGAGAGAG
>NW_027466909.1:3290000-3292500 GCF_046128005.1 Genypterus blacodes | reverse complement strand
TTCAGCTGTAAGAATTGATCCCCCCATGGATTTGGGCGAGGTCACGTGATTTGATAACCTCAACAGGATTCCCTCTGGTCAGAAGGGCCTCTTCCATGTGTGCGTGCGTGTGTGTGTGTGAGTGCCATAGGCTGACACACACCGCACGCTAATCTAACTTGTGTCTCTAACGTCTCGGATTGAACAATAGCTGAGGATCGTGTTAACATCATTAGACGTCTGGTTATGAGGATTTATCATGTCGCATCTCTTTCTCTTCCCTTATCTCTCTCTCTTTCTTCTCATCTATTATTCCCTCTTCCTCTGGCTCTTTAACTCGCCCTCTCTCTCTCCCTCTCTCTCTTTGCTGCCTTCACGTCTCCGCTTCCACGCTCGTACCTTGTAACCGAGCGATTCTTTCAAGGATTACTTTAACAGCTGCTCAGATCAAACGCCGCCATGCATGGGCCCGCGACCGCAGCCCCTTTAATTAGACATGGCTAATAACGCTAAGCACGCGCTGATAGCCATCTCTCAGATAAGGCCGGCCGCACAAGGGCACGGGACCCTTAGCCACGCTTTTTACAGCGCTACCTAAGGTTAAAACGGCTAGTTAGCGACCTTTACAGGCTCCGCTCAGTCATTCCACAGCCCCATCGATGAGCCGGGTAGCATTAACAGAGCCATGCTAACGGGTGATAGCCTAAGAAGAAAGATTCTGTATTACTTCTGTGTAAACACCGACCCAAAGCCAATTTATGTTTAAGTTTGACCAAGATAGATTTAATGCTCAATAAGTTATTCGCCTGCTGATTGTAACCAATGTTAATCACAGCAAAATGTAGCCAAAACAACCCCAAAAACTCTGTAATTAGTCTCAGTGCAGTAAGCGTTCTTGCACAACGCCGGCGCGTTGGCTGATTTTTATTGGATGTTTTCAGACGGCGGTTTGACTCTTAATTAACACGGATGCTCGTGTTTGCGCCGCATCGGCCCGCTCGGTTTGGAAAATCACTCCGGGCGAATCTCTTTAGCCGGATTGATCGAGGTGAGAGATGATTTGGTAAGTGGCGGGAGCTTGCGTGCGTGCGTGTGTGTGTGTGTGTAAGAGAGAGAGGCGGATGAAAGTATCGGGGTGGAGTGGAGGTATTAATTCCGATCATTAGGAAGCTGGGATAGCCTCAGGGCGCCACAAACACCCCCCAACCCCCACCCGCCCCACCCGCCCCAGTCAAACTCTGAGAGGACTCACCAGTTGTTCACTTGTAGGATGGTGAGGCCCGTGTCTTGTGCCAGCTGCTTCTTCTGTTCTTCTGACGGGTACGGATGCTGCAGGAGAGATGGAGAGAGAGATGATGAGTGAGAAAACAAAGCAAAATAAAGGTTTGATGCGCCTGTTTTGGAGCTGACAGAAGTCATGAATGAGTGAATCAGTGATGCGTTGGCGTCTGTCTGTGTGGATACATGCTCGCCCCCCTCCTCCCCCTTCCTTCGATTATTAATGGCATATGAAATCGTGTAATTAACGGCGGCTCCAACAAAAAAAAAGGCGAGCCAATTAAGAAAGTTAAGTGAGGTGGAGAGCCCGGCTTTGGTAATTAGGCAGCAGCCTCTAACACAAATGTGTTAGCGTAGAACTTCGGCGCCCTTTCACCTTGTCTGCATACGCGATGGAGGAGGAAGAGCGTGCCGAACACACACCCGAACAAATGAACGGGAAGAAATCTGTCATGCTGCTGTTTGCCTCTTGGCAGGAACAGTTTGAGTCATTTTGTGATCCTAGAGACGATCTTACTGCGCAAAACGTTTGGATACCAGCCACCTGCTTTAGATACACCAGATGAATAAATTGGATAAATGTGAAGTGATTGTGTTGATTTATATTGAAGTGTGTGTGTGTGAGGGGGGTGTGTGTGTGTGCTGAGGCTTGTCTGCAGAGGACAATGTGCCGTTCATGACGGGCACAAGACTTGGACTGTGCTGGCCACCATAAGCAGGCTGTAAAGCAGGAGAGGAGGAGGAGGAGGGTGAAGAGAAGCAACTGGAGAACTTTGTTGCTTTTGTGCCATTTATGCGTCTGAATGAAGATATTTTTAACAATATCTGGCAACCAATCAGCACACACTCACGCTTTATTTACTTTGACTTCCTGTATCATTTTCATACGCAGAATATGCCAACCCATCAGCCAACACACACACACACACACACACACACACACACACACACACACACACACACACACACACACACACACCCTGTGATCTTCCTCTGACGCCACTGACACACTTAAGTCATTATGAAGTGTTTGTGCCTTGTCAGTTTACTTCCGATCAGTTATGTTACAACAATAGGTGCCACACATGCTAGTGTGAAATTTACAATATGTCTGAAAAGGACACACACACAGACACACACACACATACACGCACACAGACAGACAGACCCTTAATAGCGTATCAGACGTGTAAAATCAGAGTGGCGCCACTGTTTTCATCTTTTTTATTACTGATTCTTCACA